>NC_058412.1:77913897-77923624 GCF_002201575.2 Neomonachus schauinslandi | reverse complement strand
GTTTCTCTAATAGCTTCCACGCTTTTTTCAAGCCCAGCTAGTATCTTTAAAATCATCATTCTGAACTCTAGTTCTGACATCTTACTAATGTCCGTATTGAGTAGGTCCCTGGCAGTCGGTACTGCCTCTTGTTCTTTTTGTTGAGGTGATTTTTTCCATCTTGTCATTTTGTCCAGAGGAGAATAGATGAATGAGAGAACAAAATGCAAACAGGGTAACAAAGTCCTCAGAAAATATACACTAAATAAATCAGAAAAGACCTGAAACTGGGGGAAAAGAAAGGGAAAGAAAAAAGAAAAAGATAAAAACAAACAAAACAAAATAAAACAAAAAAAATAATATGATCAAATACGGTCAGGCTGATGCATAGATCAGTGCCACACACTAGATTTTGGGCGCATTTTGGTCTGTTAGAAGAAAGTGCCTCCCAAAATTTTAAAGAAAGAAAAACTTATATATGTACAAAAATAAGGGTTAATACGATGAAGGGATGGAATATGACTGTAAAGATGAAAATTATAAAAGATTTTATAAAAGGAATTGATAAGAATTTGGTTGAAAAGAGAAGAGGATTTTTAAAAAAGGAGAGAATGTAATCAGGTAGGAGGCTAGAATAAAGCCATACACTAGAGATTTAGGGTATATTTTGATCTGTTAGAAGAAACTGTATCTCAAAATTTTAAAGAGAGAACTTATATATATATACCAAAAATGAGGGTAACTACTATGAAGGGATAGAATATGACTCTAAAAATGAAAAATAAAAAATATTTTTTAAAAAGGATTGATAGGATGTTGGTTGAAAAAGGGAAAAAAAAAAATTAACTTTGAAAGACTGAAGAATCAGGGGGGAAAAAACCATGAATTCTATGTGCAGTATTCCCCGGCTGGAGTTCTGCCATTCTCATTGATGGGTAAACTTGGTCTTGGCTGGCTGTTCTCGCTGATCTTCTGGGGGAGGGGCCTGTTGCCGTGGTTCCCAAGTGTCTTTGCCAGAGGTGGAATTGGCCCGCCCTTCCCGGGTCCGGACTAAGTAATCTGCTCGGGTTTGCTCTCGGGAGGCTTTGTTCCCTGCAAACTTTCCGTACAGCTTTGTAGGACGAGACTGAAAGTGGCAGCACCCTAGTCTCCACTCCAGAGGAGCCGAGAACTCAGGGCCCCACTCCTCAGTGCGCCCCCAGAGAAAAGCAGTCAGTCACGCTTGTCTCCCCCGCCTCCGGCCACACTCCATGCTCACCCAGCCTATGACTGAGCATTTCTATCTCTGGCACCCGACCCTGTGTGGAGTCTCCAATCCCAGCAGATCCCTGCAGTGCGTTTCTGTGCTGCTCCTCCCCGGGGAGGAAGGGGTGTCTCCCCAGATCTGCCACTTGTTGGGTCCCTGCTGGAGGAGCAGTAGCCCGACTGTGCCGCGAATCATGGCTTATGGCAACCCCAAGCTGAGAGCCCACTCCTTGGCTCCGTCTCTGCAGCCGGCTTCCCTGCTCCGATACCTGGGAGCTCTGTCGCACTCAAGCACCGCCGGTCTTTCTGTGACCCCGAGGGTCCTGAGACCACACTGTCCCAGAGAGGGTTCCACCCCCCGCTTAGCCACTGGAGCAATGTCCCTCAGCGGAGCCGACTTCTAAAAGTTCCGATTTAGTGCTCCGCGGCTCTATCACTTGCCAGAAGCAGCTGATGGAGGTCCCCTCCCCCGCCACCTATCCTCCCAAATATCGCCTCGGATTCACTTTGCACGTCCTACCTTCCAGAAAGTGGTTGCTTTTCTGTTCAGAGAGTTGTTGCTATTCTTTTCTTCGATCTCCTGTTGAGTTCATAGGTGTTCAGAATGGGTTGATCCCTATCCAGCAGAATTCCTGGGACCAGACGAAATCCAGGTCTCCTACTCCTCTGCCATCTTGCTCCACCCCCCCCCAGAAAGTATTTTAAAGGAACCAAATAATGCAGATAATAACGATCTCAAGAGCAGGAGAAAAGAGAATGAAGAATAGCTTCAGAGAAATATGAATCACCAACATATGTGTAATGGGAGTGCCCAAAGGAGAGGAGAAAGAAAAGCAGAAAAATTATTTGAAGATTTCTTAATTAAGCTTAAAAATCCCAAATCTGGTGAAAAACTTTAATCTGAGAAAGTCAATAAATTCTTACATAAAGTAGAATGGTCTATACCCACATACATGTCAGACTAAAAATACTGAAAGACAAAAATCTTGAAAACAATCACTTATCATGTACAAGAAAACCCCATTAATGGTTGATTTATCAGAAACAGAAGAGACAGGAAGGCAGTGGGATGATAACATGCAGAGTGCTGGAAAGGAAAAAAGAACCGTCAACCAAGAATCTTCTAACAAAACTATCCTTTAGAAACGAAGGCAAAATGAGGATATTCTCAAGATTTTAAATTAATTCCTAAGAAACCGATCTTACAGGAAATACTGAAGTTTTTTCAAGCTGAAAGGAAGTGAGACCACACAGTAATTCAAATCCTAATGAAAAAAATGCTAATAAAGGTAATTACGTGGGAAATTATAAAAGGCATTGTAATGACCTGTTCTTCCCTCAGCTGTTTTAAAAAGCAATTCTATAAAACAGTATGTATATAATTGTGGTGTTATCTATAACATAGAAATGTGTATTTGTGACACCATAAAGCAGGTGGTAGAAGCAAAGCTCTATTTCAGTAGTGAATGCACAGGAAGAAATGAGAACGTGAAATGGTAAAAAGGTTAATCTAAAAAACTATAAGTAAGCAGGCGCTAGGAGGATGCAGCTGCAAGAGGAGTGGCCCGAACTGCTCGAATATCCACATTTCACTTTATGTGCTTATCAAAAGTTTTAATTCATCATGGATAATCTGTCATCAGAAGAAATTCAGCTGAGGGCCCACCAGGTTACTGATGAGTCTCTGAAAAGTAAAGGAGAATCCTGGGTTTCGCCCTTGAGTCTCAGGATGCAGGAGTCAAGACTGTCACTATGCTGGATGAACAAAGGGAACCATTAGACTGCATAGAAGAAGGCCTGGACCACATAAAGACATGAGAGAGGCAGAGAAGACTTTAACAGAGCTCAGCAAGTGCTGTGGCCTTTGCGTCCTCCCAATGTAGTATCCAAGCAGCCAGGCCCAGTGACAAATGGTCAGCCTCAACAAGCAGCCAGTGAAACAGCTAGTGTGGATACATTAAACATATAACAAACGATGCCAGAGAAGATGAGATGGAAGAGAACCTGACTCAAGTGGGCAGTATCCTAGGAAACCTAAAAAACGTGGCCTTGGACATGGACAAGGAGATCGAGGCTCAACATCGATAAATAGACTGGATCACAGAAAAGGCTGACACCGACAAAGATCGTATTGATGTTGCCAATGTCAAAGCAAAGAAACTCATTGACAGCTAAAGCTGCTGCTGTACTTCTTTATTGTGTATTCATCTCTCTAGCTCCTCCTTCAAAGTCATTACCTTTTCAGAGTTTGATGTTTTGGTTCCATGCTCTTCTCAATCAGAAGATAATGTGCAAGAAGGGTCAGGAGTACAGACCTCCTATTTTTTTATGTTCTCTTTCCCTTGAGGGTACATTACTGCTCAGCCTTCCTTCTAGTATTTTTTTTTTTCTTGGTTCACAGTCTTAGATTGGTTTTTGTACATCATATACAGTGTTATCTTTCATCCTCCTCATTTACTGTAGCAGATTCTTTTGCTTTCAGGATTTGGAAGCATTGCCAAAGATAGCCATAAAGAAGGAAGCTCGAGGCAGGGGGAGCGCAAGGAGAAGAGGCAAGAGATAAGAGGTTGTTAGCTCAGTAAAACCTGCAGGACACAAAGCGAAAGTTGCATAGCCACAGTAAAGATCTAGTTGGGTTTAATTTTTAATTTAAGTTGCAATTATTGCCAATTTAGCCTAATACTTGGTTTTGGAGCTTTTATACACAATATTTTTGTTAAACATCACAACTTGGCAACCTCTGCTCCAAAAAAATTGAATGACTTTTCTCAAAGTGGGCTTAGTTTCTGAATGTTTGGTGATTTGTGTATGTACATAGACAGCGATCCCATTTCATATTGCACCATACAGGAACACTTTGTATAAATGAATGACTTTTTATTTTCACATTATTAGTAGTATCATAGTCCCATTACATGCCTATTAACCTCGTATATTTGTCATTAGTCTTTGCAGAAAAAAAAATATGTATATGTAACATGAGAATTTCTCTCTAAAGCAGGGCTTAAAATTTTTTGGAAAAGTTTGACACTATATTACGTGAATTCAGATTTACCTCAATGTCAAGAATCATGTTTACATAGGGTATAAGAAATTTGTTTTGATCTCAGGTAGAAAAATAGATTGATTTGAGTTGTTTGTAGCTTTAGACTTTAAAAAAGCTAGAATTTATTCTGTTTAACTAAAAGTGATTTGGAAAATTATGCCTTTGGTTTAATTATTGATGATTGCACTATTATTCAATTAGCCTTGTGGATTGAATTATGTCCAGAATCACATTTATTTAGATCCTAAACAGTGTTACAAGAATCTGATGGTATTTGTCACCTTTATTTAAGAACTAGCATCTACACACTTCAAAGTTATTAATGTGCATTGGTTTGACCAATAACTACAGCTTGATCTTTACAATTAAATTTTATAACTAAAAAAAACCCCAAAACTATAAATATATACTTGTTCTTTCAACTATTTTAAAACAAAATTATTTATTACAACAATGTATTGATACATTCTTAACATATAGAGATGCAACATGTATAACAAAAAAAAGCTTTATAGGAGTAACATTTCTATATTTCACTGGAATTAAGTTATTATAAAGCTAAAGTAGATTCTGACAAGATATATACTTGTAAAGGCCTAGAGTAACCACTGAGAAAATTAAAAAATACAAAAAATGATTAATAAAAGGAATCAAAATATTACACTAGAAAATATTCAGTTGTGGGGTGCCCAGCTAGCTCAGTTGGTTAGGCATCTGACTCTTGATCTCAGCTCAGATCTTGATTTCAGGGTCATGAGTTCAAGCCCTGTGTTGGGCTCCATGCTGGTTATGGAGCCTACCTAAAAAATTTTAAAAATTTAAAAAAAAAAATCAGTTGAAAAAGAAGGGAAAAAAAGGTGTATGACATATAGAAAACAAAAAGCAAAATACATAAATCAGTCATATAAATAGCAACATTACATGTGAGTGGATTAAATATTTTGTCAGACTGGATTACAAAAATAAGATCCAACTATATGCTGTCCACAGGAGACACACATTGGATTCAAAAATAAAAATACAATGAAAATATCATTACAAACAGCAACCATCAGAGAGCTGAAGAGGCTAAACAAAGATTTGAAAATAAAAACTTCCTACAGAAAGAGGCTCATTTTATAGTGATAAAAGAGAATCCATCAAGAATCTATTAACAATTGTAAACATCTCTGCACCTCACAGCACAGCTCATAAATTCTTGACAATTCTGTATTTTGCAGTCAGAATTCTGAAGCAAAACTTGACAGAATTGACAGGAAAATAGACAATTCAGCAATAACAGAGACATGACCCAACTTTCAACAATGAATAGAAAAAGTGGGCAGAGAATCAACAAGGGAACAGAAGACTTAAGCAGCACTATAAACCAACTACACCTAACATATCTATAGAGCATTCACACACCAACAGCACAATTCTGAAGTTCACATGGAACATTTTCCAAGACAGATCATATGCCAGAACACAAAACAAGCCTCCATAAATGCAAAAGTATTGAAATAATAAAAGGTCTGTTCTTTGGTCACAATGGAATGAAATTACAAATAAGTAACAAAAATCTGGAAAATTAAAAAATGTGTAGAAATTAATGCACTCCATAAATTTGACCAGTGGGTCAAAGAGAAAGTCACAAGATAAATTAGGAAATCCGTTGAGATACATGAAAATAAATATGCAACATACCAAAGCTTATGGAATGCCACTAAAGCAGTACTTACAGGGAAATTATAGCAGTAAACACCTGTTTTAAAGGATACAAAGAACTCAAACTCCACCTTAAAACATTGAGAAGAGAACAAACTAAACCTGAAACAAGCAGGGGAGATAAAACCTTAAAGCTACAATAATCTAGACTGTGGTGCATGCAGGCATAAACATATAAGTCAATGGAATTGAGTACAGAAATAACAATTTGTGGTCAGTTGATGTTTGGCAGAGGTGCCAAGACAATTCAAGTGGGAAAGAATAATCTCTTCAACAAATGGCATCAGGACAACTAAATATCTATGGGTTAAAGGATGAAGTTGAACTTCTACCTCACACAATATACAAAATTTAAAATGGATCAGAGACCTATATAATACTGAATAAGGTAACTGATGTGTGCTATAATATGGATGACCCTTAAAAACATTATGCTAAGTTAAAGAAGGCAGTCATAAAAGACTACGTGTATGATCCTGTTTATATATGAAATGTCCAGAAAACTCAGATCTATAGGAACAGAAAGTAAATTAGTGGTTGCATAAGGTGGGAGGGTTGCCAAGGGACAGGGAGTGATGTTTGTATGGGGTTTCTTTTGGGATGGTGAAAATGTCCTAAGCTTGATTTGGATGCAATTCATCCTTTTGAAGTATACATCTCAATAAAGCATTTAAAGGTGATAGAAACTATAAAGGAGCAACAAATAGAAAAGTAAGTAAGACAACAGGAGAATATGAAAAAGCTCATATAGAGCTCAGAAAGAAATAAAAACATTTCACAAATGAAGCTTAAAGGAGAAAAATAACAGGAGGAAATAGACAACAGAAAGCATTAAAAGGACTCTTTAGAAAAAATGTTAAATATGGGAAGCCGGGCAAAAAAGATCCACCATAATTATAATAAGAAGTTGTGAAGAAGAAAACCAAAGAAATTGAATAGGAAGACATTCCCAAAATGATAATTCAATAAAACTCTACTGAAATAATAAGATTTGAACTTAAATATTGGAAAGGCATCCCAAATACTTGTAAAATTGACCCATAATAGCCACTACTGAGAAATACTCTCATAAAACTACTAACTTTTATTTTTTTTATTTTTATTTTTTTTAATGGAAAGATATTCTTTTTTTTTAAGATTTTATTTATTTATGTGAGACAGAGAATGAGAGACAGAGAGCATGAGAGGGAGGAGGGTCAGAGGGAGAAGCAGACTCCCTGCCAAGCAGGGAGCCCGATGCGGGACTCAATCCCGGGACTCCAGGATCATGACCTGAGCCGAAGGCAGTCGCTTAACCAACTGAGCCACCCAGGCGCCCAAAACTACTAACTTTTAAAGAAGAAAAAGTAAGGTTTTGGTCAGTCAGGCAAAAAGGCCAGGTCATTTATATGGGAAAGAAAATTGAGTTAGCATTGGAATTTTATCTACTGCACTTTATGCCAAAAGAAATGGAGTGACATATTTAATATATTTAGAAGGGGGATATGTGAACCAAGGATTTTATATTCAGCCAACTAAACTTTAAGAAATAAGACCATACAAAAAAAAAAAGAAAGAAAGAAATAAGACCATACATAACATTATGATTATGCAAGAAATTAGAGAATATTGTAATGATTGGAGAATTTCCAATATAAGGCTTTTGGAAGTATGTAATATATTTACCCTTAAAACTAAATCCAGTTCTAGTCAGCAAAAATTGTAGAGTAGACAGTCCAAGGGCACATTCTCCATCCCCACCCCCTCCCACACACACACCCAATTGGAAAAAAAATCAAGCATAAACTGCCAGGTTTTTCATAATTATGGAAAATAGTCAAAAGTTAACAACCAAGGGGGGCGCAGAGCAAGATGGGAGAGGAGTAGGAGATCTGAATTTCGTCTGGTCCCAGGAATTCAGCTGGATAGGGATCAAATCATTCTGAACACCTACAAACTCAACAGGAGATTGAAGAAAACAATAGCAACAACTCTCTGAACAGAAAAGCGATGACTTTCTGGAAGGTAGGACATGCGGAGAGGTGAATCCGAGGCAATATTCGGGAGGATAGACAGTGGGGGAGGGGCCTCCGTCGGCCACTTCTGGCAAGTGATAGAGCTGCAGAGCACAAAATCGGAATTTTTAGAAGTCAGCTACGCTGAGGGACGTCGCTCCAGTGGCTAAGCAGGGGTGGAACCCTCACGGGACAGTGTGGTCTCAGGAACCTCGGGGTCACAGGAAGACCGGGGGTGCCTGAGTGCGGCAGGGCTCTCAGGTATCGAAGTGGGGAAGCCATCTGCAGAGACGGAGCCGAGGTGCGGGCTCTCAGCTCAGGGTTGCCATAAACCGTGATCCGTGGCACAGTCGGGCCACTGCTCCTCCAGCAGGGACCCAACAAGCGGCAGATCCGGGGAGACTCACCTTCCTCCCCCAGGAGGAGCGGTGCAGGAGCACACTGCAGGGATCTGCTGGGTTTGGAGACTCCACACGGGGTCGGGTGCCAGAGATAGAAACGCGCGGTCACAGGCCGGTTGAGCACGGAGTGCGGCCGGAGACCGTGGGAGACGTGAGTAAGTGACTGCTTTTCTATGGGGGTGCACTGAGGAGTGGGGCCCGAGTTCTCGGCTCCTCTGGGGCAGAGATTGGGAGGCCGCCATTTTCACTCTCAGCCTCCAAGGCTGTACGGAGATCTTGCAGGGAACAAAAGCTCCTGAGAGCAAACGCAAGCAGATTACTTAGCCAGGACCTGGCAAGGGCGGGGCAATTCCGCCTCCAGCAAAGACATTTGGGAACCACGGCAACAGGCCCCTCCCCCAGAAGATCAGCGAGAACAGCCAGCCAAGATCAAGTTTACCCATCAATGAGAATGGCAGAACTCCAACTGGGGAATACTGCACATAGAATTCATGGCTTTTTTCCCCCTGATTCTTTAGTCTTTCAAAGTTAATTTTTTTTTTCCCTTTTTCAACCAGCATCCTATCAATCCTTTTTAAAAAATAATTTTTATTTTTCATTTTTAGAGTCATATTCTATCCCTTCATAGTAGTTACCCTTATTTTTGGTATATATATATAAGTTCTCTCTTTAAAATTTTGAGATACAGTTTCTTCTAACAGATCAAAATATACCCTAAATCTCTAGTGTATGGCTTTGTTCTAGCCTCCTACCTGATTATATTCTCGCGCTTTTTTTTTTAAATCCTCTTCTCTTTTCAACCAAATTCTTATCAATTCCTTTTATAAAATTTTGTATAATTTTCATCTTTACATTCATATTCCATCCCTTCATCATATCAACCCTTATTTTTGTACATATATAAGTTATTCTTTCTTTAAAATTTTGGGAGGCACTTTCTTCTAACAGACCAAAATACATGCAAGATCTAGTGTGTGGCACTGATCTATGTACCAGCCTGATCATATTTGATCATATTCTGCTTTTTTTGTTTTGTTCTGTTTTTGTTTTTATCTTTTTCTTTTTTCTCTCTTTCCCGTTCTTTTCCCCCTGCTTCAGGTCTTTTCTGATTTGTTTAGAGTATATTTTCTGGGGACGTTGTTACCCTGTTAGCATTTTGTTCTCTCATTCATCTATTCTCCATTGGACAAAATGACAAGATGGAAAAAATCACCTCAACAAAAAGAACAAGAGGTAGTACCAACTGCCAGGGACCTACTCAATACGGACATTAGTAAGATGTCAGATCCAGAGTTCAGAATCATCACTTTTAAGATACTAGCTGGGCTTGAAAAAAGCGTGGAAGCTATTAGAGAAAC